>NC_139475.1:64484650-64494650 GCF_057233095.1 Heloderma suspectum | reverse complement strand
GCGTGTCTCTCTCTCTCTCTCTCTCTCTCTGCCTGTGTGTGTGTGTCTCTCTCTCTCTCTCTCTCTGTGTGTGTCTCTCTCTCTGCGTGTCTCTCTCTCTCTCTGCGTGTCTCTCTCTCTCTCTCTGCGTGTCTCTCTCTCTTTGCGTGTGTTTCTCTCTCTCTGCGTGTCTCTCTCTCTCTCTGCGTGTCTCTCTCTCTCTCTGCATGTGTGTGTGTGTCTCTCTCTCTCTGCGTGTCTCTCTCTCTCTCTCTCTCTGCGTGTGTGTGTCTCTCTCTCTCTCCCTCTCTCTGCGTGTGTGTCTCTCTCTCTGCGTGTGTGTCTTTCTCTCTCTCTCTCTCTGCGTATGTGTGTGTCTCTCTCTCTCTCTCTGCGCGTGTGTCTCTCCCTCTCTCTCTGCGTGTGTCTCTCTCTCTCTCTCTGCGTGTCTCTTTCTCTCTCTTTCTCTCTGCGTGTCTCTCTCTCTCTCTCTCTGCGTGTCTCTCTCTCTCTGCGTGTGTCTCTCTCTCTCTCTGCGTGTCTCTCTCTCTCTCTGCGTGTGTCTCTCTCTCTCTCTCTCTGCGTGTCTCTCTCTCTCTCTCTGCGTGTCTCTCTCTTTCTCTGCGTGTGTCTCTCTCTCTCTTTCTCTGCGTGTGTCTCTCTCTCTCTATCTCTCTGCGTGTGTGTGTGTCTCTCTCTCTCTCTGCGTGTGTGTGTCTCTCTCTATGCGTGTGTCTCTCTCTCTCTCTCTCTGCGTGTCAATCTCTCTCTCTCTGCGTGTGTGTGTGTGTCTCTCTCTCTCTGCGTGTCTCTCTCTCTCTCTCTCTGCGCGTGTGTATCTCTCTCTCTCTGCGTGTCTCTCTCTCTCTCTCTCTGCGTGTCTCTTTCTCTCTCTCTCTCTCTGCGTGTCTCTCTCTCTCTCTCTCTCTGCGTGTCTCTCTCTCTCTGCGTGTGTGTGTCTCTCTCTCTGCGTGTCTCTCTCTCTCTCTGCGTGTGTCTCTCTCTCTCTCTCTCTCTGCGTGTCTCTCTCTCTCTCTCTCTGCGTGTCTCTCTCTTTCTCTGCGTGTGTCTCTCTCTCTCTTTCTCTGCGTGTGTCTCTCTCTCTCTATCTCTCTGCGTGTGTGTGTGTCTCTCTCTCTCTCTGCGTGTGTGTGTCTATCTCTATGCGTGTCTCTCTCTCTCTCTCTCTCTGCGTGTGTGTCTCTCTCTCTATGCGTGTCTCTCTCTCTCTCTCTCTGCGTGTCTCTCTCTCTCTCTCTCTCTGCGTGTGTGTCTTTCTCTCTCTCTCCCTCTGCCTGTCTCTCTCTCTCTCTCTCTCTCTCTCTCTGCGTGTCTCTCTCTCTCTCAATCTCTCTCTGCGTGTCTCTCTCTCTCTGCGTGTCTCTCTCTCTCTCTCTCTCTGCGTATGTCTATCTCTCTCTCTCTCTGCGTGTGTTTATCCCTCTCTCTCTGCGTGTGTCTCTCTCTCTCTCTCTGCGTGTCTCTCTCTCTCTCTCTCTCTCTGCGTGTCTCTCTCTCTCTCTCTCTGCGTGTCTCTCTCTTTCTCTGCGTGTCTCTCTCTCTCTCTCTCTCTGCGTGTCTCTCTCTCTCTCTCTCTCTGCGTGTCTCTCTCTCTCTGCGTGTGTGTCTCTCTCTCTCTCTGCGTGTCTCTCACTCTCTCTGCGTGTCTCTCTCTCTCTCTCTCTCTGCGTGGGTGTCTCTCTCTCTATCTCCCTGCGTGTGTGTGTGTCTCTCTCTCTCTGCGTGTGTGTGTGTGTCTCTCTCTCTCTCTGCGTGTGTGTCTCTCTCTCTGCGTGTGTGTCTCTCTCTCTCTCTCTGCGTGTCTCTCTCTCTCTCTCTCTCTCTGCCTGTGTGTGTGTGTCTCTCTCTCTCTCTCTCTCTGTGTGTGTCTCTCTCTCTGCGTGTCTCTCTCTCTCTCTGCGTGTCTCTCTCTCTCTCTCTGCGTGTCTCTCTCTCTTTGCGTGTGTTTCTCTCTCTCTGCGTGTCTCTCTCTCTCTCTGCGTGTCTCTCTCTCTCTCTGCATGTGTGTGTGTGTCTCTCTCTCTCTGCGTGTCTCTCTCTCTCTCTCTCTCTGCGTGTGTGTGTCTCTCTCTCTCTCCCTCTCTCTGCGTGTGTGTCTCTCTCTCTGCGTGTGTGTCTTTCTCTCTCTCTCTCTCTGCGTATGTGTGTGTCTCTCTCTCTCTCTCTGCGCGTGTGTCTCTCCCTCTCTCTCTGCGTGTGTCTCTCTCTCTCTCTCTGCGTGTCTCTTTCTCTCTCTTTCTCTCTGCGTGTCTCTCTCTCTCTCTCTCTGGGTGTCTCTCTCTCTCTGCGTGTGTCTCTCTCTCTCTCTGCGTGTCTCTCTCTCTCTCTGCGTGTGTCTCTCTCTCTCTCTCTCTGCGTGTCTCTCTCTCTCTCTCTGCGTGTCTCTCTCTTTCTCTGCGTGTGTCTCTCTCTCTCTTTCTCTGCGTGTGTCTCTCTCTCTCTATCTCTCTGCGTGTGTGTGTGTCTCTCTCTCTCTCTGCGTGTGTGTGTCTCTCTCTATGCGTGTGTCTCTCTCTCTCTCTCTCTGCGTGTCAATCTCTCTCTCTCTGCGTGTGTGTGTGTGTCTCTCTCTCTCTGCGTGTCTCTCTCTCTCTCTCTCTGCGCGTGTGTATCTCTCTCTCTCTGCGTGTCTCTCTCTCTCTCTCTCTCTGCGCGCGTGTCTCTCTCTCTCTCTCTGCGTGTGTCACTCTCTCTCTCTCTCTCTCTCTGCGTGTCTCTCTCTCTCTCTCTCTCTCTGCGTGTGTGTGTCTCTCTCTCTCTCTCTGCGTGTCTCTCTCTCTCTCTGCGTGTCTCTCTCTCTCTGCGTGTCTCTCTCTCTCTCTCTGCGTGTCTCTCTCTCTCTCTCTCTGCGTGTCTCTCTCTCTCTCTGCGTGTCTCTCTCTCTCTCTCTCTCTCTCTGCGTGTCTCTCTATCTCTCTCTCTCTGCGTGTCTCTCTCTCTCTCTCTCTCTGCGTTTCTCTCTCTCTCTCTGCGTGTCTCTCTCTCTCTGTTTTTGTGTGTCTCTCTCTCTCTCTCTCTCTGTGTGTGTCTCTCTCTCTGCGTGTCTCTCTCTCTCTGCGTGTCTCTCTCTCTCTCTGGGTGTGTGTGTCTCTCTCTCTCTGCGTGTGTGTCTCTCTCTCTCTCTCTGCGTGTCTCTCTCTCTCTCTCTCTCTCTCTGCGTGTCTCTCTCTCTCTCTCTCTGCATGTGTGTGTCTCTCTCTCTCTCTGCGTGTCTCTCTCTCTCTCTGCGTGTCTCTCTCTCTCTTTGCGTGTGTCTCTCTCTCTCTGCGTGTCTCTCTCTCTCTCTCTGCGTGTGTCTCTCCCTCTCTCTGCGTGTGTCTCTCTCTCTCTCTCTGCGTGTGTCTCTCTCTCTCCCCCTCTGTGTGTGTCTCTCTCTCTGCGTGTCTCTCTCTCTCTCTCTCTCTCTGCGTGTCTCTCTCTCTCTCTGCGTGTCTCTCTCTCTCTATCTCTCTGCGTGTGTGTCTTTCTCTCTCTCCCTCTCTCTCTGCGTGTCTCTCTCTCTTTCTCTCTCTCTGCGTGTCTCTCTCTTTCTCTCTCTGCATGTCTCTCTCTCTCTGCGTGTCTCTCTCTCTCTCTGCGTATGTCTCTCTCTCTCTCTCTCTGCGTGTGTCTCTCCCTCTCTCTCTGCGTGTGTCTCTCCCTCTCTCTCTGCGTGTCTCTCTCTCTCTCTCTGCGTGTCTCTCTCTCTCTCTCCCTCTCTCTGCGTGTGTGTGTGTGTCTCTCTCTCTCCCTCTCTCTGCGTGTCTCTCTCTCTCTCTCCCTCGCTCTGCGTGTCTCTCTCTCTCTCTCTCTCTCTCTGCGTGTCTCTCTCTCTCTCTGCGTGTCTCTCTCTCTCTCTCTCTGCGTGTCTCTCTCTCTCTCTCTGCGTGTCTCTCTCTCTCTCTCTGCGTGTCTCTCTCTCTCTCTGCGTGTCTCTCTCTCTCTCTCTCTGCGTGTCTCTCTCTCTCTGTTTTTGTGTGTCTCTCTCTCTCTCTCTGTGTGTGTCTCTCTCTCTGCGTGTCTCTCTCTCTCTCTCTGCGTGTCTCTCTCTCTCTCTCTGCGTGTGTGTCTCTCTCTCTCTCTCTGCGTGTCTCTCTCTCTCTCTGCGTGTCTCTCTCTCTCTCTGCGTGTGTCTCTCTCTCTCTCTCTGCGTGTGTGTCTCTCTCTCTCTCTCTCTCTCTGCGTGTCTCTCTCTCTCTCTGCGTGTCTCTCTCTCTCTTTGCGTGTGTCTCTCTCTCTCTGCGTGTCTCTCTCTCTCTCTCTCTGCGTGTGTCTCTCCCTCTCTCTCTGCGTGTCTCTCTCTCTCTCTCTCTGCGTGTGCCTCTCTCTCTCTCTCTCTGTGTGTGTCTCTCTCTCTGCGTGTCTCTCTCTCTCTCTCTCTCTCTGCGTGTCTCTCTCTCTCTCTCTCTGCGTGTCTCTCTCCCTCTCTCTCTGCGTGTGTCTCTCCCTCTCTCTCTGCGTGTCTCTCTCTCTCTCTCTGCGTGTCTCTCTCTCTCTGCGTGTCTCTCTCTCTCTCTCTGCGTATGTCTCTCTCTCTCTCTCTCTGCGTGTGTCTCTCCCTCTCTCTCTGCGTGTGTCTCTCCCTCTCTCTCTGCGTGTCTCTCTCTGCGTGTCTCTCTCTCTCTCTCCCTCTCTCTGCGTGTGTGTGTGTGTCTCTCTCTCTCCCTCTCTCTGCGTGTCTCTCTCTCTCTCCCTCGCTCTGCGTGTCTCTCTCTCTCTCTTTGCGTGTCTCTCTCTCTCTCTGCGTGTCTCTCTCTCTCTCTCTGCGTGTCTCTCTCTCTCTCTCTCTGCGTGTCTCTCTCTCTCTCTCTCTCCCTGCGTGTCTCTCTCTCTCTCTGCGTGTCTCTCTCTCTCTCTCTCTGCGTGTCTCTCTCTCTCTCTCTCTGCATGTCTCTCTCTCTCTGCGTGTCTCTCTCTCTCTCTGCGTATGTCTCTCTCTCTCTCTCTCTGCGTGTGTCTCTCCCTCTCTCTCTCTGCGTGTGTCTCTCCCTCTCTCTCTGCGTGTCTCTCTCTCTCTCTCTGCGTGTCTCTCTCTCTCTCTCCCTCTCTCTGCGTGTGTGTGTGTGTCTCTCTCTCTCCCTCTCTCTGCGTGTCTCTCTCTCTCTCTCCCTCGCTCTGCGTGTCTCTCTCTCTCTCTCTCTGCGTGTCTCTCTCTCTCTCTCTGCGTGTCTCTCTCTCTCTCTGAGTGTCTCTCTCTCTCTCTCTCTGCGTGTCTCTCTCTCTCTCTCTCTGCGTGTCTCTCTCTCTCTCTCTCTGCGTGTCTCTCTCTCTCTCTGCGTGTCTCTCTCTCTCTCTGCGTGTCTCTCTCTCTCTCTCTGCGTGTCTCTCTCTCTCTCTCTCTGCGTGTCTCTCTCTCTCTCTCTCTGCGTGTCTCTCTCTCTCTCTCTCTGCGTGTCTCTCTCTCTCTCTCTGCGTGTCTCTCTCTCTCTCTCTCTCTCTGCGTGTCTCTCTCTCTCTCTCTGCGTGTCTCTCTCTCTCTCTCTGCGTGTGTTTCTCTCTCTCACTCTCTGCGTTTCTCTCTCTCTCTCTCTCTGCGTGTGTCTCTCTCTGCGTGTGTCTCTCTCTCTCTCTGCGCGTGTGTATCTCTCTCTGCGTGTCTCTCTCTCTCTCTCTCTCTCGTGTCTCTCTCTCTCTCTCTCTCTCTCTCTCTCTGCGTGTCTCTCTCTCTGCGTGTCTCTCTCTCTCTGCGTGTCTCTCTCTCTCTCTGCGTGTGTCTCTCTCTCTCTCTGCGTGTGTGTCTCTCTCTCTCTCTGCGTGTCTCTCTCTCTCTCTCTCTGCGTGTCTCTCTCTCTCTCTGCGTGTGTCTCTCTCTCTCTCTCTCTCTCTCTGCGTGTCTCTCTCTCTCTCTCTCTCTCTCTGCGTGTCTCTCTCTCTTTGCGTGTGTTTCTCTCTCTCTGCGTGTCTCTCTCTCTCTCTCTGCGTGTGTCTCTCCCTCTCTCTCTGCATGTGTCTCTCTCTCTCTCTCTGCGTGTGTGTCTCTCTCTCTCTCTCTGCGTGTGTGTCTCTCTCTCACTCTCTGCGTGTATCTCTCTCTATCTCTGCGTGTGTCTCTCTCTGCGTGTGTGTCTCTCTCTCTCTGCGCGTGTGTATCTCTCTCTCTCTGCGTGTGTGTGTCTCTCTCTCTCTCTCTGCGTGTGTGTGTGTGTCTCTCTCTCTGCGTGTGTGTCTCTCTCTCTCTCTCTCTGCATGTGTGTCTCTCTCTCACTCTCTCTGCGTCTCTCTCTCTCTCTCTGCGTGTCTCTCTCTCTCTCTCTGCGTGTGTGTGTCTCTCTCTCTCTCTCTCTGCGTGACTCTCTCTCTCTCTCTGCGTGTATGTGTCTCTCTCTCTCTGCGTGTGTCTCTCTCTCTCTCTCTGCGTGTCTCTCTCTCTCTCTCTCTCTGCGTGTGTGTGTGTCTCTCTCTGTCTCTGCGTGTGTGTGTCTCTCTCTCTCTCTCTGCGTGTGTGTGTCTCTCTCTCTCCCTCTCCCTCTCTCTGCGTGTCTCTCTCTCTCTCTCCCTCTCTCTGCGTGTGTGTGTGTCTCTCTCTCTCTCCCTCTCTCTGCGTGTCTCTGTATCTCTCTCTGTGTCTCTCTCTCTCTGTGTCTCTCTCTCTCTGTGTCTCTCTCTGTGTCTCTCTCTCTCTCTCTGTGTCTCTCTCTCTCTGTGTCTCTCTCTCTGTGTCTCTCTCTCTCTGTGTGTGTCTCTCTCTCTGTCTCTCTCTCTCTCAATCTGTGTCTCTCTCTCTGTCTCTCTCTCTCTCTGCGTGTCTCTCTCTCTCTCTCTGCGTGTCTCTCTCTCTCTCTCTGCGTGTCTCTCTCTCTCTCTGCGTGTCTCTCTCTCTCTTTCTGCGTTTCTCTCTCTCTCTCTCTCTCTCTGCGTGTCTCTCTCTCTCTCTCTCTCTGCGTGTCTCTCTCTCTCTCTCTCTCTGCGTTTCTCTCTCTCTCTCTGCGTGTCTCTCTCTCTCTGTTTGTGTGTGTGTGTCTCTCTCTCTCTCTCTGTGTGTCTCTCTCTCTGCGTGTCTCTCTCTCTCACTGCGTGTCTCTCTCTCTCTCTCTGCGTGTGTCTCTCTCTCTTTCTCTGCGTGTGTGTGTCTCTCTCTCTCTCTCTGCGTGTCTCTCTCTCTCTCTCTCTCTCTCTGCGTGTCTCTCTCTCTCTCTCTCTGCGTGTCTCTCTCTCTCTCTCTCTCTCTCTGCGTGTCTCTCTCTCTCTGCGTGTCTCTCTCTCTCTTTGCGTGTGTCTCTCTCTCTCTCTCTCTGCGTGTGTGTCTTTCTCTCTCTCTCTCTCCCTCTGCGTGTCTCTCTCTCTCTCTCTCTCTCTGCGTGTCTCTCTCTCTCTCAATCTCTCTCTGCGTGTCTCTCTCTCTCTGCGTGTCTCTCTCTCTCTACGTATGTCTATCTCTCTCTCTCTCTGCGTGTGTCTATCCCTCTCTCTCTGCGTGTGTCTCTCTCTCTGTCTCTCTCTGCGTGTCTCTCTCTCTCTCTCTCTCTCTCTGCGTGTCTCTCTCTCTCTCTCTCTGCGTGTCTCTCTCTTTCTCTGCGTATCTCTCTCTCTCTCTCTCTCTGCGTGTCTCTCTCTCTCTCTCTCTCTGCGTGTCTCTCTCTCTCTGCGTGTGTGTGTCTCTCTCTCTCTGCGTGTCTCTCACTCTCTCTGCGTGTCTCTCTCTCTCTCTCTCTCTGCGTGGGTGTCTCTCTCTCTATCTCCCTGCGTGTGTGTGTGTCTCTCTCTCTCTGCGTGTGTGTGTGTGTCTCTCTCTCTGCGTGTGTGTCTCTCTCTCTCTGCGTGTGTGTGTCTCTCTCTCTCTCTGCGTGTCTCTCTCTCTCTCTCTCTGCCTGTGTGTGTGTGTCTCTCTCTCTCTCTCTCTCTGTGTGTGTCTCTCTCTCTGCGTGTCTCTCTCTCTCTCTGCGTGTCTCTCTCTCTCTCTCTGCGTGTCTCTCTCTCTCTCTGCGTGTGTGTCTTTCTCTCTCTCTCTCTGCGTGTCACTCTCTCTCTTTCTCTCTCTCTCTGCGTGTCTCTCTCTCTCTCTCTCTGCGTGTCTCTCTCTCTCTGCGTGTCTCTCTCTCTCTCTCTGCGTGTGTCTCTCCCTCTCTCTCTGCGTGTGTCTCTCCCTCTCTCTCTCTGTGTGTCTCTCTCTCTCTCTCTGCGTGTCTCTCTCTCTCTCTCCCTCTCTCTGCGTGTGTGTGTGTCTCTCTCTCTCTCCCTCTCTCTGCGTGTCTCTCTTTCTCTCTCCCTCGCTCTGCGTGTCTCTCTCTCTCTCTCTGCGTGTCTCTCTCTCTCTCTGCGTGTCTCTCTCTCTCTCTGCGTGTCTCTCTCTCTCTCTCTGCGTCTCTCTCTCTCTCTCTCTCTCTCTCTCTGCGTGTCTCTCTCTCTCTCTCTCTCTGCGTGTCTCTCTCTCTCTCTCTCTCTCTGCGTTTCTCTCTCTCTCTCTGCGTGTCTCTCTCTCTCTGTTTGTGTGTGTCTCTCTCTCTCTCTCTCTGTGTGTGTCTCTCTCTCTGCGTGTCTCTCTCTCTCTCTGCGTGTCTCTATCTCTCTCTCTCCGTGTGTCTCTCTCTCTCTCTGCGTGTGTGTGTCTCTCTCTCTCTCTCTGCGTGTCTCTCTCTCTCTCTCTCTGCGTGTGTCTCTCTCTCTCTCTCTCTCTGCGTGTCTCTCTCTCTCTCTGCGTGTCTCTCTCTCTTTGCGTGTGTCTCTCTCTCTCTGCGTGTGTCTCTCTCTCTCTCTCTGCGTGTGTCTCTCCCTCTCTCTCTGCGTGTGTCTCTCTCTCTCTCTCTGCGTGTGTCTCTCTCTCTCTCTCTGCGTGTGTGTGTCTCTCTCTCTCTCTCTGCGTGTGTGTGTCTCTCTCTCTCTCTCTCTCTGCGTGTCTCTCTCTCTCTCTGCGTGTGTCTCTCCCTCTCTCTCTGCGTGTGTCTCTCTCTCTCTCTCTGCGTGTGTCTCTCTCTCTCTCTCTGCGTGTGTGTCTCTCTCTCTCTCTCTCTGCGTGTCTCTCTCTCTCTCTCTCTCTCTCTCTGCGTGTCTCTCTCTCTTTGCGTGTGTTTCTCTCTCTCTGCGTGTCTCTCTCTCTCTCTCTGCGTGTTTCTCTCCCTCTCTCTCTGCATGTCTCTCTCTCTCTCTCTCTGCGTGTGTGTCTCTCTCTCTCTCTCTGCGTGTGTGTCTCTCTCTCACTCTCTGCGTGTCTCTCTGTCTATCTCTGCGTGTGTCCCTCTCTGCGTGTGTGTCTCTCTCTCTCTGCGCGTGTGTATCTCTCTCTCTCTGCGTGTGTGTGTCTCTCTCTCTCTCTCTGCGTGTGTGTGTGTGTCTCTCTCTCTGCGTGTGTCTCTCTCTCTCTCTCTCTCTGCGTGTGTGTCTCTCTCTCACTCTCTCTGCGTCTCTCTCTCTCTCTCTGCGTGTCTCTCTCTCTCTCTCTGCGTGTGTGTCTCGCTCTCTCTCTCTCTCTGCGTGACTCTCTCTCTCTCTCTGCGTGTGTGTGCCTCTCTCTCTCTGCGTGTGTCTCTCTCTCTCTCTCTGCGTGTCTCTCTCTCTCTCTCTCTCTGCGTGTGTGTGTGTCTCTCTCTGCCTCTGCGTGTGTGTCTCTCTCTCTCTCTCTCTGCGTGTGTGTGTCTCTCTCTCTCCCTCTCCCTCTCTCTGCGTGTCTCTCTCTCTCTCTCCCTCTCTCTGCGTGTGTGTGTGTCTCTCTCTCTCTCCCTCTCTCTGCGTGTCTCTGTATCTCTCTCTGTGTCTCTCTCTCTCTGTGTCTCTCTCTCTCTGTGTCTCTCTCTCTCTGTGTCTCTCTCTCTCTGTGTCTCTCCCTCTCTGTGTCTCTCTCTCTGTGTGTGTCTCTCTCTCTGTGTGTGTCTCTCTCTCTGTCTCTCTCTCTCTCTCTGCCTGTGTGTGTGTGTGTGTGTCTCTCTCTCTCTGTGTGTGTCTCTCTCTCTGCGTGTCTCTCTCTCTCTCTCTGCGTGTGTGTCTTTCTCTCTCTCTCTCTCTGCGTGTCTCTCTCTCTCTTTCTCTCTCTCTGCGTGTCTCTCTCTCTCTCTCTCTGCGTGTCTCTCTCTCTCTGCGTGTCTCTCTC
>NC_139475.1:64427150-64429650 GCF_057233095.1 Heloderma suspectum | reverse complement strand
GTCTCTCTCTCTCTCTCTCTCTCTGCGTGGGTGTCTCTCTCTCTCTGCGTGTCTCTCTCTCTCTCTCTCTCTGCGTGTCTCTCTCTCTCTCTCTGCGTGTGTGTGTCTCTCTCTCTCTCTCTGCGTATGTCTCTCTCTCTCTCTCTGCGTGTCTCTCTCTCTCTCTGCGTGTCTCTCTCTCTCTCTCTGCGTGTGTGTGTGTCTCTCTCTCTCTCTCTCTCTCTGCGTGTGTGTCTCTCTCTCTCTCTCTCTGCGTGTGTGTGTGTCTCTCACTCTCTGCGTGTCTCTCTCTCTCACTCTCTGCGTGTCTCTCTCTCTCTCTCTCTGCGTGTGTCTCTCTCTCTCTCTGCGCGTGTGTATCTCTCTCTGCGTGTGTGTGTGTGTCTCTCTCTCTCTGCGTGTGTGTGTGTCTCTCTCTCTCTGCGTGTGTGTGTCTCTCTCTCTCTGCGTGTGTGTCTCTCTCTCTCTCTGCGTGTGTCTCTCTCTCTCTCTCTGCGTGTCTCTCTCTCTCTCTCTCTCTCTGCGTGTCTCTCTCTCTCTCTCTGCGTGACTCTCTCTCTCTCTCTCTGCGTGACTCTCTCTCTCTCTCTCTCTCTGCGTGTGTCTCTCTCTCTCTCTCTGCGTGTGTCTCTCTCTCTCTCTCTGCGTGTCTCTCTCTCTCTCTCTCTCTGCGTGTGTGTGTCTCTCTCTCTCTCTCTGCGTGTGTGTATCTCTGTCTCTCTCTCTGCGTGTGTGTGTGTCTCTCTCTCTCTCCCTCTCTCTGCGTGTGTGTCTCTCTCTCTCTCTCTCCCTCTCTCTGCGTGTGTGTGTCTCTCTCTCTCTGCATGTGTCTCTCTCTCTCTCTCTCTCTTTCTGCGTGTGTGTGTGTGTCTCTCGCTCTCTGCGTGTCTCTCTCTCTCTCTCTCTCTCTGGGCGTGTGTCTCTCTCTCTCTCTGCGTGTGTGTCTCTCTCTCTCTCTCTGCATGTCTCTCTCTCTCTCTCTCTCTGCGTGTGTGTGTCTCTCTCTCTCTCTCCCTCTCTCTGCGTGTGTGTGTCTCTCTCTCTCTGCATGTGTCTCTCTCTCTCTCTCTCTCTTTCTGCGTGTGTGTGTGTGTCTCTCGCTCTCTGCGTGTCTCTGTCTCTCTCTCTCTCTCTCCCTGGCTCTCTCTCTCTCTCTCTCTCTCTCTCTCTCTCTGCGCGCGTGTCTCTCTCTCTCTGGGTGTCTCTCTCTCTCTCTCTCTCTTTGCGTGTCTCTCTCTCTCTCTCTCTCTCTCTCTGCGTATGTGTGTGTCTCTCTCTCTCTCTGCGTGTGTGTGTGTCTCTCTCTCTCTCTGCGTGTGTGTGTCTATCTCTCTCTCTCTCTCTCTCTCTGCGTGGGTGTCTCTCTCTCTCTCTGCGTGGGTGTCTCTCTCTCTCTGCGTGTGTGTGTGTCTCTCTCTCTCTCTCTCTCTGCGTGTGTGTCTCTCTCTCTCTCTCTGCGTGTGTGTGTGTCTCTCACTCTCTGCGTGTCTCTCTCTCTCACTCTCTGCGTGTCTCTCTCTCTCTCTCTCTCTGCGTGTGTCTCTCTCTCTCTCTGCGCGTGTGTATCTCTCTCTGCGTGTGTGTGTGTGTCTCTCTCTCTCTGCGTGTGTGTGTCTCTCTCTCTCTGCGTGTGTGTCTCTCTCTCTCTCTGCGTGTGTGTCTCTCTCTCTCTGCGTGTCTCTCTCTCTCTCTCTCTCTCTCTCTGCGTGTCTCTCTCTCTCTCTCTGCGTGACTCTCTCTCTCTCTCTCTGCGTGTCTCTCTCTCTCTCTCTGCGTGACTCTCTCTCTCTCTCTCTGCGTGACTCTCTCTCTCTCTCTCTGCGTGTGTCTCTCTCTCTCTCTCTGCGTGTGTCTCTCTCTCTCTCTCTGCGTGTCTCTCTCTCTCTCTCTCTGCGTGTGTGTCTCTCTCTCTCTCTGCGTGTGTGTCTCTCTCTCTCTCTCTGCGTGTGTGTGTCTCTCTCTCTCTCTCTGCGTGTGTGTGTGTCTCTCTCTCTCTCCCTCTCTCTGCGTGTGTGTCTCTCTCTCTCTGCATGTCTCTCTCTCTCTCTCTGCGTGTCTCTCTCTCTCTCTCTGCGTGTGTGTGTGTCTCTCTCTCTCTCTGCGTGTGTGTCTCTCTCTCTCTCTCTGCGTGTGTGTGTGTCTCTCACTCTCTGCGTGTCTCTCTCTCTCACTCTCTGCGTGTCTCTCTCTCTCTCTCTCTGCGTGTGTCTCTCTCTCTCTCTGCGCGTGTGTATCTCTCTCTGCGTGTGTGTGTGTCTCTCTCTCTCTCTGCGTGTGTGTGTCTCTCTCTCTCTCTGCGTGTGTGTGTCTCTCTCTCTCTGCGTGTGTGTCTCTCTCTCTCTCTGCGTGTGTCTGTCTCTCTCTCTCTGCGTGTCTCTCTCTCTCTCTCTCTCTCTGCGTGTCTCTCTCTCTCTCTGCGTGACTCTCTCTCTCTCTCTCTGCGTGACTCTCTCTCTCTCTCTGCGTGTGTCTCTCTCTCTCTCTGCGCGTGCGTATCTCT
>NC_139475.1:64419650-64422150 GCF_057233095.1 Heloderma suspectum | reverse complement strand
GTGTCTCTCTCTCTCTCTCTGCGTGTGTGTCTCTCTCTCTCTCTGCGTGTGTGTCTCTCTCTCTCTCTGCGTGTCTCTCTCTCTCTCTCTCTCTCTCTCTGCGTGTCTCTCTCTCTCTCTCTGCGTGACTCTCTCTCTCTCTCTCTCTCTCTGCGTGACTCTCTCTCTCTCTCTGCGTGTGTCTCTCTCTCTCTCTCTGCGTGTGTGTGTGTCTCTCTCTCTCTCTCTGCGTGTGTGTGTCTCTCTCTCTCTCTCTGCGTGTGTGTGTCTCTCTCTCTCTCTCTCTCTGCGTGTGTGTGTCTCTCTCTCTCCCTCTCTCTGCGTGTGTGTCTCTCTCTCTCTCTCCCTCTCTCTGCGTGAGTCTCTCTCTCCCTCTCTGCATGTCTCTCTCTCTCTCTCTCTCTCTCTGCGTGTGTGTCTCTCTCTCTCTCTCTCCCTCTCTCTGCGTGTCTCTCTCTCTCTCTCTCTGCATGTGTGTCTCTCTCTCTCTCTTCGTGTGTGTGTGTGTGTCTCTCTCTCTGCGTGTCTCTCTCTCTCTCTTTCTCTCTGGGCGTGTGTATCTCTCTCTCTCTCTGCGTGTCTCTCTCTCTCTCTCTCTCTCTCTGCGCGCGTGTCTCTCTCTCTCTGTGTGTGTCACTCTCTCTCTCTCTCTCTCTGCGTGTCTCTCTCTCTCTCTCTCTCTCTCTCTGCGTGTGTGTGTGTCTCTCTCTCTCTCTGGGTGTCTCTCTCTCTCTCTCTCTGCGTGTCTCTCTCTCTCTCTCTCTCTCTCTGCGTGTGTGTGTGTCTCTCTCTCTCTGCGTGTGTGTGTGTCTCTCTCTCTCTCTGCGTGTGTGTGTCTATCTCTCTCTCTCTCTCTCTCTCTCTCTGCGTGGGTGTCTCTCTCTCTCTCTGCGTGTCTCTCTCTCTCTCTGCGTGTTTCTCTCTCTCTCTGCATGTGTGTGTGTGTCTCTCTCTCTCTGCGTGTCTCTCTCTCTCTCTCTCTCTGCGTGTGTGTCTCTCTCTCTCTCCCTCTCTCTGCGTGTGTGTCTCTCTCTCTCTCTCTGCGTGTGTGTCTTTCTCTCTCTCTCTCTCTCTGCGTATGTGTGTGTCTCTCTCTCTCTGCGCGTGTGTCTCTCCCTCTCTCTCTGCGTGTGTCTCTCTCTCTCTCTCTGCGTGTCTCTTTCTCTCTCTCTCTCTCTGCGTGTCTATCTCTCTCTCTCTCTCTGCGTGTCTCTCTCTCTCTGCGTGTGTCTCTCTCTCTCTCTGCGTGTCTCTCTCTCTCTGCGTGTCTCTCTCTCTCTCTCTCTCTGCGTGTCTCTCTCTCTCTCTCTCTCTGCGTGTCTCTCTCTTTCTCTGCGTGGGTCTCTCTCTCTCTTTCTCTGCGTGTGTCTCTCTCTCTCTATCTCTCTGCGTGTGTGTGTGTCTCTCTCTCTCTCTGCGTGTGTGTGTCTCTCTCTATGCGTGTCTCTCTCTCTCTCTCTCTCTCTCTGCGTGTGTGTCTCTCTCTCTATGCGTGTGTCTCTCTCTCTCTCTCTGCGTGTCTCTCTCTCTCTCTCTCTCTCTCTCTCTGCGTGTGTGTCTTTCTCTCTCTCTCTCTCTCTCCCTTTGCGTGTCTCTCTCTCTCTCTCTCTCTGCGTGTCTCTCTCTCTCTCAATCTCTCTCTGCGTGTCTCTCTCTCTCTGCGTGTCTCTCTCTCTCTCTCTCTCTGCGTATGTCTATCTCTCTCTCTCTGCGTGTGTCTATCCCTCTCTCTCTGCGTGTGTCTCTCTCTCTCTCTCTGCGTGTCTCTCTCTCTCTCTCTCTCTCTCTCTGCGTGTCTCTCTCTCTCTCTCTCTGCGTGTCTCTCTCTTTCTCTGCGTGTCTCTCTCTCTCTCTCTCTCTCTCTGCGTGTCTCTCTCTCTCTCTCTCTCTGCGTGTCTCTCTCTCTCTGCGTGTGTGTCTCTCTCTCTCTCTGCGTGTCTCTCACTCTCTCTGCGTGTCTCTCTCTCTCTCTCTCTCTGCGTGGGTGTCTCTCTCTCTATCTCCCTGCGTGTGTGTGTGTCTCTCTCTCTCTGCGTATGTGTGTGTGTCTCTCTCTCTGCGTGTGTGTCTCTCTCTCTCTGCGTATGTGTGTCTCTCTCTCTCTCTGCGTGTCTCTCTCTCTCTCTCTCTCTCTGCCTGTGTGTGTGTGTGTCTCTCTCTCTCTCTCTCTGTGTGTGTCTCTCTCTCTGCGTGTCTCTCTCTGTCTCTGCGTGTCTCTCTCTCTCTCTCTGCGTGTCTCTCTCTCTCTCTGCGTGTGTGTCTTTCTCTCTCTCTCTCTGCGTGTCACTCTCTCCCTTTTTTCTCTCTCTCTGCGTGTCTCTCTCTCTCTCTCTCTGCGTGTCTCTCTCTCTCTGCGTGTCTCTCTCTCTCTCTCTGCGTGTGTCTCTCCCTCTCTCTCTGCGTGTGTCTCTCCCTCTCTCTCTGCGTGTGTCTCTCTCTCTCTCTCTGCGTGTCTCTCTCTCTCTCTCCCTCTCTCTGCGTGTGTGTGTGTCTCTCTCTC